>NC_066878.1:17643137-17678137 GCF_022985175.1 Labeo rohita
TGATTTTTGAAGTTGAGGGAGAAAATACGATTGCATTTTTTCGACAACTGTCTTGAGTCAGAATACACAGAGTTCATGGAGAGAAAGGCAAGACGAGCGTTTGAGATTAAAAAGTATTTAAACTGTATTTTTTAAATAAAAATAATCGATTGTTTCGCTAGATAACACCCTTCTTTCTTGTTTTCGATCGTTTGAAGTCGCATTTAAACTGCATTTTGGAAGTTCAGAATCGGGGCACCATATCAGTCCATTATATGAAGAAAAATGCAGAAATGTTTTCCTCAAAAAACGTAATTTCTTTATGACTGAAGAAAGAAAGACATGAACATCTTGGATGACAAGGGGGTGAGTACATTATATGTGAATCTTTGTTTTGGAAGTGGACTTCTCGATTAAAGAGATGAATTTAGATTCAAGATTTCCTCAAATAGTATATTTTTACATCATAATTTCCTGTGTGACAGGACTGACGTTGCTGTGACAGAAAAAGTTGTGTTGTGTTCTTTATTTAAGTTTGGTTTGGTTTAAATTATTATTATTATAATTTTAATGTTAATGTAATATTAGACTACGGTAAAGGTCAGTCAAGGACATATAATAAGGACTGAATTCATTAGAATATAACTGATATAGTCCAAACATCCTTTAAATTCATCCTTTTTAATTTCAATATAAAACATATTTCATTTAAATCTAATCAACAGACATTTAACTGACTAGCACAATGTAAAGTAACTGTGGTACCACATCAGTAATAACAGGGTAATACTATGTTAATATCTACATTATTACTTAGGAAATGACATGGTAATGACGGAAATTGCATGTAATTTCCTAGGTAATAATGTAGATATTACCATCATATTACCCTTTTGTAATATGAAGTGGTGCTGTGATGGTAGCCTTTTCTTACCTTGAAGGCCCTGGAACTGTGGCCTTTCTCCTAAGCCTATTTTTTTTCTGATCTCCATGGCTATTGTTCAAAATATACCCAAGACTGATTTTGTGGTCCAGGGTCACATATTTCCAACTTGTAATTCTGCCATGCACGCTCAATATGCTGAGTATGAGCACCAGTCCCTGGATCAACAAAGTGTCTTTTATGGCAGACAGAATACTGACGATATCCATACTGGGTAAGCTGTCTCTTGTAGGCACGCCATTCATCCGTAAGGATTGATGTTCTGGGCATAAAAGGCCTATAAGTGTTTGCCTTCAGCGGTCCTTGACGGGTCTCAGAATGACCCATTGAAGACGCCAAGTGTTGCCACGTTGGCCACGATGGTATTAAAAAATAAGTAAAACATGATCAATTCTTTAATAGGGGTTGTGCTGTATTTTATTTGTTTGTTTTTTTCAATCACTGAAATCAAGTTCTCTTGGACAGTTAATAGACTGATCCTTCTTATCTGGCTTGACAACAAATAATTGCCCAACAGGTGCACATGCATTTTGATTTCTTACATTTTTTCCATTTTTCAATTCATTTCCTTACAACAAAATATTAGTTCACTTTCCTATTTTTCTGTACAAATGTTGTCATATAGTACAACATATATACAACGTATATAACATATATAGCTACAACATTGTCTTGGTATTGTCAAGCTGTCATGACAAAGACACTGACAGGTTATGATGCATTGGTTTGTTAAGTTGTCATAACAAAGGCATCTCAAACAATGTCATCTTTGCATTAAAAATGGCATAACTGAGTGAATGACACTTAATAACAGTTGTCATAAACATGCATAAAACCTCCTTCATATTCATGACAGGTGTCATGTCACGATTATGAAGGTGTTATGTCAGTCTTATTCACACCCCTTCAAGTAAAGTGTTACCAACACTTTTTATTTCCTGTAACAAGTCAAGGACAGATACTGTACGTTTCTGGTAGAATGTCCCTTTTATATTAAAAACAAAAACGCAAACCCTGTCCAGATTTAAAAAGTATCACAAAAATAACATAACTCCTTACTTTCCATACAAAGTAACTAATTAGGCTAAGTACTTTTTTTTATGGTAAAGCAATATTGTAGGCTAATGCATTACTTTTAAAAGTAGCTTTTCCCAACACTGGTCATAAATATAAACAAGTCACTTGTCATAATAAGTGAATCATTCAGTCATTCTTTCATTTGAACTGCTGATTCATTAAAGAAGAAGTCCACTTCCAGAACAACAATTCACTAATAATGTACTCACCCCCTTGTCATCGAAAATGTTCATGTCTTTCTGTCTTCAGTGGTAAAGAAATTATGTTTTTTCTCCATATAATGGACTGATATGGTGCCCTGAGTTTGAACTTCTAAAATGCAGTTTAAATGCGACTTTAAATGATCCCAAATGTGGTTGTAAACGATCCTAGGTCTTATCTAGCGAAACGATCTGTTATTTTTCATTTAAAAAAATACAATTTATATACTTTTTAATGTCAAACGCTTGTCTTGTCTTACTCTGCCTGAACTGTTTTGGTTCCAGTTCATGACAGTTAGGGTATGTTGAAAAACTCCCATCTCATGTTCTCCCTCAACTTCAAAATCACCCTATATCACTGTTTTACCTTTTTTGTTAAGGGTGTTTGATCTTCTTTGCATGTTCACTTTGCAAAGACTGGGTCGGTACTTCTGCAGTGATGTAGGATGATTTTGAAATGATTTTTGAAGTTGAGGGAGAAAATACGATTGGAGTTTTTCGACATACCCTAACTGTCTTGATCCAGAATACACAGAGTTCAGGGAGAGAAAGGCAAGACAAGCGTTTAAGAAAAAAAGTATTTAAATTGTATTTTTTTATGAAAATAACCGATCGTTTCGCTAGATAAGACGCTTCTTCCCCGGCTGGGATCATTTACAAACGCATTTGGGATCATTTGAAGCTGCATTTTGGAAGTTCAAACTCGGGGCACCATATCAGTCCATTATATGGAGAAAAATGCTGAAATGTTTTCCTCAAAAAACATAATTTCTTTACAACTGAAGAAAGAAAGACATGAACATCTTGGATGACAAGGGGATGAGTACATTATATGTGAATCTTTGTTTTGGAAGTGGACTTCTCCTTTAAGAAGTGTCTAAATGAGTCACCAGTGTTGCCAAGTCTTGAATTGAGCTACTTTAACACTGTTGCAGGTTGTTTTTGATGTCCGAGGGTTGAAGCGACCCAATAACGTCATATTTAGCCCCTGAAATGCGAATTTACCAGGGAAACCCCAACAAAAAATGTATTTTATCCTCTGGAACACGGTTTTTAACGGGGACCCCCCTTGAAACGTGATTGGGCTAGTTTTGAGTAGCAGTTACCCTGGTGAAAAAAACAGCATGTGCTGGTAGGTATATCTTGATGCTGGAATGCTGGTTAGGTAGGTTTTGATGCTGGTTTAAGCTGGTTCTTTGCTGGTTTTTGCTGGTCATGTTGCTGGTCAAGGACCAGCATAAACCAGCAAAGGACCAGCATAAACCAACTAAGGACCAGCATAAACCAGCAAAGGACCAGCTTAAACCAGCATCAAAACCTACCTAACCTGCATCCCAGCATCAAAACATACCTAACAGCATATGCTGTTTTTTTTCACCAGGGTAGGTGGGTTTTGTTGTGAAAACCTTGCAACCCTGTGGCAACTTGATTCATTATTTTTCATATTTTGAGCAAAACCACATGCTGATATTTAATATTGTCTAAAACACAATATTAAACATTCCAAGGTATGTTATTCCCCGATAACAACGGTAAAAACTAATAACACAGGCTCATCCACTGACCACTGATGTCACATGAACTATTTTAAAGATGTCCTCCTTACTACCTTTCTGTGCCTGGGAACGTGTCAGTCGCGTTGCTGTCTATGCAGGGTCAGAAAGCTCTCGGGTTTCATCAGAAATATCTTAATTTGTGATCCAAAGATGAACGAAGGTCGTGTTTGGAACGACATTAGGGTGAGTAATTAATGTAATGTACTATCTTTTGTTTACTATGCTGTTATAGTCACAAGGGGGAGCAGTTTGCACAGCATAACCAAAACATGGGAAAGTATCACCTATAATATACAGGCCTATAATAAATACAAATTCTAAATTCAAACTGAAAGTGTGAATCACGCCTTATATATTTCTAGTCTCATCTATTCACCTAATAAACAATATAAGCACATCTTTGTCCTATCCTACATCCTTAACCACCACTGATCATTCACATTTACATGGGGTTTTCAAATCCTGTCTTTGTCTCATTGTTTTGAAGAAGCTTTTGTTCTAAAGATCTCCATTCTTATCTCCTTTATCTTACCAAAAGACCCCTCCTGTCAGTCATCTGTCTGCTGATAAACGGTGATTCAGTCAAGTGTTGGGGGATAAATAATGGGCTTTTCTTTTGATTGGGACGGGAACTTCTGCACAAATCACCATGAAAATGTCAGTCAGTTCACTCAAAGGGCCACTACATGTGGTGCTGATTTAATCAAGCTGAGATATCGTTTCCATCTCCAAAGCCTGTTAGAGCAGACCTAGTCTTACCAACTTACATGTTACATAACCAACCACATTACATAATAATTGAGCAGCATTCTGTTCTCTTCTGTTTTTCACATTAGGTTCACTTACACATATTCATTACAATAAAGTAATAATACCAAGAATCAGTATTTATAAACAGATCCACAAAATAATTACACATACACAAATACATTTGTGTTTCTCAGCGTTTATTTCTGAAATATACAGTGTTATAGTAGTATTATATGCTATTTTAGTTTTAATATTTACATTTTTTTTTAATTTTTCATTTTAATTTTAGTTTTTTAAGATTTTATTGTAGGCTTTTATCATTTTTTTTAATTGTTTTTGTAAAAAAAAATACTTTGTAGGTTTAATTTTGTTTTTGTTTTTACATTTGTTTTTACATAATTTTAGTTTTTTCTATATCTTTATTCAATAAAATTAAATTAAATTCAAATAAAATTAATAGTTTTAGTAAACGATAATACCCCTGGTAATCTGATGTCTGTAAATATTTTGTTAAAGTATTATTTAATAAATTATTATACTTTAAAACTTTTTTTTACATAAATAAATTAATTATTATAATTAAACAATCAGCTTTTTTCAATTAATGTTTTTATTTAATTAATGAAAATGTTTTTAATAGCTTTCGTTTTAGTAAACGATAATACCCCTATAAATATTTTGTTAAATTATTATTTAATAAATTATTATACTTTAAAACACATTTATTTTTAATAAATAAATACATAATTATTATTAAAAAAAAAAACTTTCAGCTTTATTTCAATTAATGTTTTTACTTAATTAAATAAAATGTTTTTAATAGCTTTAGTTTTAGAAAACGATAATACCCCTGGTAATATGATCTCCATAAATATTTTGTTAGATTATTATTTAATAAATTAATTATTATACTTTAAAACACATTTTAATAAAAAAAAATCACTATTTTTTTTTTAATATTACTATATATGTTTAATTTATTTTATCAGTTTTATTTTTTTCTATACTTTTCCTATACTTATTTTTTCAATTTTTTTTCTTTTTTTATTTCAGCTTTATTTCAATTAATGTTTTTATTTAATTAAATTCAAATAAAAGTTTTCATAGTTTTAAACGATAATACCCCTGGTAATATGATTTTACAAAATTATTTTTTAATAAAATATCGTACTTTAAAACACATTTTTAATAAATTAATAAATTATTATTATTTAAAAAAACAGCTTTATTTCAGTTAATGTTTGTACTGAATTAAATAAAATGTTTTTAATACTTTTAGTTTTACTAAACAATAATAGCCCTGATAATATAAACTCTATATTTATTAAATTATTATTTAATAAATTATTATATTTTAAAATACATTTTCAATAAATTAATATTCTTTTGTAAAACTTCTAGCTTTATTTCAAATATTTTTTATTCAGTTAAATAAAATGTTTTATCAGTTTTAGTTTTACTAAACAATAATAGCCCTGATAGTATGAACCCTATAAATATTAAATTATTATTTAATAAATTATTATATTTTAAAATACATTTACACATTAAAATAATTACACGTTAAGTACATTTGTATTTATGAAATACAGTGTTATAGTAGTATTTATATGCTATTTTAGTTTTAATATTTAATTTTTTTTAGTTTTCATTTTAATTTTATTTTTTTAAAGAAATTTTATTATATGCTTTCGTCATTTTTATTCAAATAACATTTTTATTGTTTTTGTAAAAAAATGACTATGTAGGTTTAATTTTGTTTTTACATTTTTTAATTATAGTTTAGTTAATAATAATATTTTATTACATTATTATTACTTAATAAATTATTATATTTTAAAACACATTTTCAATAAATTAATAGTCTTTTCTAAAACATCTAGCTTTATTTCAAATATTGTTTTTATTCAATTAAATAACATGTTTTATTAGTTTCAGTTTTACTAAACAATAACAGCCCCGATAATATGAACAATTATTGTTTAATAAATTACTATATTTTTAAATACACTTTTAATCAACTATTAAATTACTATTTATTTTCTAAAACTTTAGAACTTTAAAATTCTAGTAAAGAGAAAATGTTAATAATGTACAACTGACATAAGCATATGTTATAATATAGTAATACATAACATACTTTAGCAGAAAATCGAGCTTTTGGCCCCTGGGAACTTAAAAGTTTGAAACCCTCTCTAAGAGATGTAGTAGTATCAATCTTGTCGGTGTGCACTATACTGTAAGTCTCCGCACACGCCCACTTGAGCTTTAAAGCACTTCCTGTAATGTGAACGCGACCCAGGCGCGTCCGCGAGAGATGCGCGTGCATTCGAAAAGGACGGGCTTAATCTGGGAATAAAACTGGAGTTACGTATTTGTCGTTTTGACTTCACAGAGGACTGCACATCCCTACAGCCTATTTCCATAACATAGCTTTCACAGGACTGCAGTTGTCAGAAAGATGCTGTGACGAGCAAATATTGATTTGACATTATCAAATAGCCACTAAAGGTTGCATTTTCAGATAATTACAAGCATGGGTCTGCAGACTGTGTTCCGTGCGGTGATCATGGGGGCCCCGGGCTCAGGGAAGGGGACCGTGTCGAGTCGGATAGCGCAGAGTTTCGGACTGAAGCATCTCTCCAGTGGAGACCTGCTGCGGGCCAATATCGAGGCGAAGACAGGTAAGACGGGTCCAGCACTGTCCTCTCACAATATTTCAGTAGGCTATTTATTTACCCGCAAAACAGCCAAACATAAATGGTTAAATCTTTTTCCGTTCGGTGCAAACGCACTTCAGCTTACTTAAACGCAGCGGTGATAAAAATGGCTGCTAAACTTAAGGAACTAGGTTTTATTCTAAAGTCCAGGACATATAATTACAGTTACTTATCACCAGAACCGAGTCTTAACTTTGGTTGTGTTTCAAAACGTAGTGCGCTACCTATCTAGACAGCAGTTTTGAGACATTGCGCTTATCAAATGAGCTCGCCCGTGTGATGCACTAAAATAACATCGTTTAGATGGAGGTAGACGGGTCACTAGGTTTGCAAACACCGCTTTTTGTGTTTTGTGAAATGCATGAAAGAGTTAACGATGAAACAGTTCCGCTGATACATTTCCACGCCCGCCTTCTGTGACATCAAGCGATTTCTTTCCAGTGCTTGTACTGATGTAAACAATGTCTGGAGAAACCATCAAAGTCGAGCTTAGGATTTTGTTTGTGGCATTACTCTTCTATTATACGTGGACTGTCTGATATCTTCAAATATTTGTGCTTTAACAGAGGGTTTTAACTTTTAAAGGCGACGTCTTGCTCGAAAGAGCGTGCCTTGCATACTAAACACGTCTAAGACTGTAGTTGCAAATCACACTGAAGCCCAAGTTTGCTTTGTGTTAACATCTTATGAGCATTTCAGAGGTTTGCTGTACTGTATACAGTAGTGCAGGTTTCTTCCCTAGCCTAATCTGAGCTCTATAAATAATGTTTTTGTAGAAGTAAGCACATCCCAGATGGATACCAGATGCTCTGTCTCTGGGGGTTGTGACGGTGGGTGATGTATGTAGCGTTATTATCAGTTATCTGGTGTGTAGTTCTACCTACCACAGTCAGACTAACCCAGATGCAACATAAACAAACCCTGATAGCACACATGCACTGTAAAAAATACAATCCAAAACACAATTTGTTGAGTCAGCTTAAAATAATTTGTTACCCTGCTGCCTTAAAATTTTAAGTTCAGTCAACTAAAATAAGTTTAGACAACTTGAAATGTTAAGTTGCACTAAGTAACAACTTAGATATTTGTGTTTGTTAAACTTAACAGATGTAACCCAGCTGCCTTCAAATTTTAAGTTGTTTCAACTCAAATATCTAAGTTGTTACTTAGTATAACTTAACATTTCAAGTTGAGTTGACTGAACTTAAAATTTTAAGGCAGCCAGGTTACAAATTATTTTAAGTTGACTCAACAAATTGTTTTTTTACAGTGTACATCATGGAGACGTCTATTCGACATCTGCATTTACATCTGGAAGACGTATTTTTTTAGAGTGTTTGCTCATCTGCAATACGTCTGTGGGACGTTTCCTATCAGATGTCAAATAGACGTCTATTAGATGTCATGTCATCTTACAGACGTCTGTTAGATGTTTGTACACAGGAGATGCTTTCCAGATCAAGTGATCTTTAACAGATGTCTTGCAGACGTATGTGTGGTATCTGGGAATCAGCTATATAGGCTGCGTAACAATTTAGTCAGATATAGAGTTACAGGAAAGAAATATTTAAGGCCCGAGCACCGGTGGATGGAGGAGTCTATTGGAATTGCTCAGTTTCTTCTTTTCCAAAATGAATTGCATTTTTGAGGGCTCGAAACATGCTCGAAAACTTATGAAACTTTGCACACATGCCAAAAGTTGGCGAAAATATCCGATATAGGTTTCAGAAGTGGGTGTGGCAAAATGGCTCAATAGCGCCACCTATAAAATTTCTGCAAAGTACCCTTCGAGCTATGTTTTACATACATGTACGAAATTCAGTAAACACATGTAACACACCAATACCTACAAAAACGTTCCCCGGTACGTAGTCCGAAACCAAACAGGAAGTCAGTTATTTAGAATTTTATTTGCAAGTTTTGTGCCGTTTTTGCCATTTTCAGGTGTTGTATTTAAACAAACTCCTCCTAGAGATTTACACAGATCAACACCAAATTTGGTCAGTCTAATCTAAAGCCCTTTGTGACGTTAAATTGCGAAGATCTTGAGTTTTCGTTGAAGGGTGTGTCTGTGGCGGCCTGACAAATTTCGATGTTTCGCCATGAAACAGGAAGTTGTTATAACTCAGGCATACAATGTCCGATCTGCCCCAAACTTGATGTTTGATAAGAGTTCTGTCCTGAACACATGCCTGTGCCCATATTCAGTTATAGTCATAGCACCACCTGCTGGTAACAGGAAGTGGCATGGTTTCTTCTCTAACGAATTCCTACTAGAGATTTAATGACATCAACATTATATTTGGTCAGTCTACTCTGAAGGCCTTTGCAATGATAAATTGCGAAGATCTTGAGTTTTCGTTAAAGGGCGTGTCTGTATCCGTCTCCATGTCTGGCCTGACAAGCTTCAGTGTTTCACCATAGAAAAGGAAGTTGTTATAACTAAGCCATACAATGTCTGATCTGCCCTAAGCTTCACACAATCGATAAGAGTCCTGACCTGAAGACATCTAAAGGCCGATAATTAATTTTCCTATTAATACGTTCTCCGACAAGCGGAAGCAATGAGACCTGTTTTCAAAATTTGGTCCGGTGACATTTGACATATACCCTTTTAAATTTAAGTTTTATGCACCGTGTACTACAGTTACAGCTCAAAGCAGGACCTTCAAGGGACAGTTCACCTCAAAATTAAAATTCTCTCATCATTTACTCACGCTTGTGTCATCAAAACCTGCATGACTTCTGTATACCACAAAAGAAGGTATTTTGAAGAATGTTTTGGTTACATTGCCTAAAAAATTTTCTATTGTGTTTCACAGAAGAAAGAAATGCTAAGAGGCTAAGAGGTTGAGTAAATGATGAACAAATATTACTTTTTGATTGAACTAAGTACATTTTAAGCAGTTGATTTTATATTTCCAAAATTGCTTAATCCATAATTTGTGTACATTTTCTTGCAGTAATTTTTTTTGCAGTTTTTATGAGCTCATATTATATGGTATACACTAATTATCTGTATTGTAAAAATTATATTGCCCATTGCAGAACTATTTAAGTGAGCTGTGAAAAAACTAAACTGTCATTAAAAGTAGTAGAACACCTATCTATTCACTACTACTCAAACGTTCGGGTCGGTAAGACTTTGTAATGTTTTTAAATATAGTAAAACAGTAATATTGTGAAAAATAATTAGAATTTAATATAACAGTTGTTTATTTTAATATACTTTACGTAATTTTTATGTAATTATATTTTATGCTATATGTTATGTAATTTATTCCTAACAATTTATAAAAAAAAAATAATAATAAATCGTGATGAAAATAAAAATCTTTCTGTTATGTCACAGTGGGTCACAGGACGATTATTACAAAGTCAAAGGCAACTTGAAGTTCATTTATCAGTAACTACAAGCTCATTGTAGTGGTTATGTTTCATTTCCGTCTGAGTTTTAATAGTTAATAGCTAAGCTAAAGGTCATATAATTTTATAATGTTAATGTTAAACCTGACAGCCTTCGTATTCAAACCAGTGAATGTAATTAAATGTTCATTTGAAAGTATTTCAAATAATTAAATTAACACTTAACGAATTTAACAAATATTGAATATCAGATTACATTCATTTCTGAATCTCTTCTGTCATTGTTGAATAACTGAGCATCTTTTATGCACCCGGGCAGATTTGGGTCTCCTGATGAAGTCGTGTATTGATCAGGGTCAGCTGGTTCCTGATGACGTCATCTCTCGCCTCATCCTGTCCAGTCTGAGGGGTATAGAGCAGACCAGCTGGCTACTGGACGGTAACTCTCAACCCACTCACCGCAACGAAACTGCTCTTCTAAACCATATTACCGATGAGCTGTGCAGATTAATCGTGATCGCCCTTACTCTGTCCCGGCAGGGTTTCCTCGCACTGTGGCTCAGGCTGAGGCCCTGGACAGCGTGTACGATGTGGACTCTGTTATAAACCTGGACGTGCCTTTCCAGACAATCCGAGAGCGTCTGACGTCTCGCTGGGTGCACCTTCCCAGCGGCAGAGTCTATAATATAGACTTCAACCCGCCTAAGAAACCAGTGAGTGCTCTGATCGTTTTATATTCTGTATCATTTCCTTATGATGCTGTTGAGATATTTACAATCCTGTGTAACATTACATCGGGAAACTGTTGATTAAACAAAAGAAACAGGAAGTTGACCACTCCTGCTCATATGAGAATCCATAAAAATCTGTTTTCTGCAGGTAATAATAGTACAGCATCGTGTCAGGTAAATAGTGAGTTTTGTGACTTTGCATAAATGAAGTGTGCACTAAAAAGACTAACATTGGCCTTGGCATGGTTAAACTGGATTGTTTAGGTAGTTATTGTTTAGTTATTAGAGGTTCAAGCGCATAGCGCTGAAACCCTACTGTAATGCTGGCCAAGGCAAGCTCCAGATAAAACTGATCGTGCAGACCAAACCGTAAGTCGTAGAGACTTGAAACTTGGAGAGATGATAGTACTCACACCACCTACATTGTCACCAAGGCTCATCCCAATCAGCCCGATGGTGGTGCTACAGCGATCAAAAGTACGAGACTGCTCATAACTCCTAAACCGTTTTCAAAACTTTTCAAATTTTCAGGTATTTTGAAAAAACTACTTTTGCAAACTAGTCCTAGGTTTTTCACCCAATTGGAACCAAACCAGTGCAGAAAGATTCTCTGGAGAGTGAATATCTATTGTCTAATTATTCAAAAAAATGACGGAGCCGCTTTTACTTAAACGCTTATAATTCTTGAACAGAAAGAGATATTTTAGCCAAACTTGGAACACGTATGTAAGAACTCAATCTGAGGTCACAGTAAAAATCGTGGAGTTTGGCCACTTGGTGGCGCTATAAGAGGAAAAAAACATAAAAAAAGCCTATAACTATGCATCTGTTAGTCTGATTGACTTGAAAATTGTTATGCCATGTCTTTGTCAAAAGTGTCACAAGTGTCTATTGGCGCTTGACCCTACTGATCAATGATTGGCCAGAGGAAATCGAACTTTGAACTTGCGTCACAAGACACCAGACCCGCTAGATTTAAATCAGCACAGCCAGCACTGATTCTCAAAAAATTTTTTTGAACAAACTCAACTGTTTTGAACGAGCGCGTCTTTTTTTTCCTTAACAACCAAAAATGGCTGTTTCGTGGTCTGTTGAGGAAGTACAGAAGTTCCTCTTGTTGATAGCCAAGGAGTGGATCCCGGGAGAGCTCGATGCTTCAATTTGTATAGTCCCGCCCACTCTAAAGCAGAACTAAACTGCAGTGGAAACGCAAACCGAGACAAGGTGAGTCATATGACGCAGTGGAAAAGCGCCATATGACATTCACATATCTCAAAAAACACGGCCACCATCGGACAAAGATTTGAGCACCTATTAGACAAGATTAACGGAGGCCGACTGGAACGAAACTCAGCGGGCCTGTTCAACTCATGGCCTGTAAGAAATTTAAAAGAAATCGGCCACTAGGTAGAGCTAAGTTTTATGCCTCTGTTATCAAGTGGTATTTCACGCATCCACACAATATTCATATTATTTGACCAATCTTGTTATACTGAGTAGCTTTGCCTCTAGAACCACTGCTGTCAATCAAATTGTTTATTAAATGATCGAGAAGTAGTAAAACACCTACTTTTGCGAACTAATCCTAGGTTTTTCGCTCAACCCCAATTAAACTATTGCAGTACAATTCTCTGGACTCTCTAGATCAATAATTATCAAAAAAAAAGCTGAACTTTACCCTTTGGGTAGTTATAGCATTTAAAAAGGGACGTGGTCAAATATACCCAAAAGCCTATAAATCCTGAAAGAAAACTCAAAACTTCACAAAACTAGGTGAGAACATGTGACTGATGATTCTTAACAAGCATGTAAAGTTTCATGGAGATCAGACCATAGGTGCTGCTATAACAAACATAAATGATAATAAACATCACATTTCTATGGTAAATTACATGGAATTGTTAAAAATTTGTACTGAAATAAAGTGAATTGAGCCAGAATGCCTGAAAAGTGAAAAAGAACATTTCGTTCAAAAAGAGCCCTTTTATGGAAATAAACTTTAAAATATAAACTTGTAAACTGTGAACTGAATGTACTGTTTTTGAACTCTCAGGTCAGTTGAACATTAAATGAACTTTATTTCATTGATTTCATTAGTTTGGAATAAAGTATACTGTTGAATGTACTGACAAGCTTTTATGGTAAACTAAAATATACATTAATGTAATTTTATTGAAACTTGAATTGAAACAAGTTGCAATTTAGAAATACATTTAAATGTATATATTAATTTTAAATGTAATATTGAACAACACACTACAGTTTAAAGTACAATTACGACTTGTGCTTTAGTATGTTAGTCAACATCAAAATAAATGTACTTCATTAAAGAACAAAAAAGAAATTAAAACAATGAAGATAATGTACTTAAAAATAAGACTTGAATAAACTAAATAATTACAAAGTGCACTTTTTACAAAGTACAAAGTGTACTTAAGTGAGTTAATAAAAAGGAATAAAATTTCAAACAATTATTTTATAGAATTTTCCTTTAAAGAGTTTTGCTGGATGGTTTGCAGAACAGAAAGAGAAAAAACTTAAACACACTCTAAAATACAGTCTTTCAGTAAATACTGTAAAAGAGAACAAATACAATAAAATAATCTTTAAAAATGTAAAAAAAAAAAAAAAAAAAAAGTGAAAATTAATCATTGGATTAAATTTTTGTGTAAAACTTGTAAGGAGTCCAAAGCGTTCCTGTGGTAAAAGTAGGTCATGCTGTTTCACAACCTGGCGCTCAAGCAGATAGGAACACATCTGTTTGCTAAGGAATTTATGCAAGGAACTTTGCTCTCATCCATGCAACATAACTAGAGCAGCAGAGGAAGTCATGGAGTTCCTGTTAATTTATCAAACACTGTCGAAAAAAGATGAATCACAGGGACAGAAGAATGTTGCTTAAATAGTTTTTGCTGTACTTAGAAGCATTTTTTACTTTCTAAGAATAGAGTTTCATCTCCTGCCACAAAGCCTGTAGGTTTGCAAAAGTAGGTTTTTGCGACACTAAACGTTTCCTAATTGTTGTATATTTTGGTCATCTTTTATTCAAATAGGTTTGAATAATAAACCTCAAGACAGCAGTTGAGTGTGTGTTAAACTAATACAGCACTAGGCCAGTGTGAAACCGTGTTTGTCAAATACAGTGCTGAGCTTATGTCAACACAAAACTGTGTGGCTGAAGGTCACCTACATTTAGCTCTGGAATTTATCAGTGCCTGCCAACGATTGTTGACACATTCAATACATGAATTCTTGAGATACGGTAGCTTTAATTGGGTGATTATGGCACATTTGAAAGTTTTAGCGTTTAAGTGGGCTCTTTGTGGTGGGGGCCTGCAGTGATGTTATGAATAATCAATGGCCTCTGTTGTGGACAGGGTCTTGATGATGTCACAGGAGAACCGCTGGTCCAGAGAGACGACGACAGTCCCGAAACTGTGTCCAGGAGACTCAAGGACTATGAGAGACAGACACAACCAGTTCTAGAGTATTACAGGTACTGTACAGAAACCACAGCTCTTTGACTGTTTTATAGACGTGTGTTTGCTTTGATTTATTTCCCCCTCAGAATTGGACAATTGCGAGTTTATATCTTACAGTTCAGAACTGCAAGAAAAAAGGCAGAATTGCGAGATATAAACCCGCATTTGTAAGAAGGAAGCCAGAATTGTGAGAAAAATATCCAAATTGTGAGAAAAAAATCATAATTGAAAGATACAATCTCAGATTTGCAAGAAAAAAGTCAGAATTGTGAGAAAAAAGTCAATATAGCAGGATATAAACCCGCATTTGCAAGAAAGGAGTCAGAATTGGGAAGAAAAAAGTCATAACTGCAAGATATAAACTCATAATTGTGAGAAAAAAATCATAATTGTGAGATACTAACTCAGATATGCAAGAAAGAAGCCAGAATTGTGAGAAAAACTCACAAGAAACAAACTCGCATTTGCAAGAAAAAAGTCAAAATTGTGAGAAAAAAGTCAGAATTGCAAGATATAAACCCACATTTGCAAGAAAGAAGCCAGAATTGTGAAAAAAATATCAGAATTGTAAGAAAAAAGTCAGAATGGCAAGATATAAACTCATAATTCTAAGAAAAATACTCAGAATTGTGAGAAACAAACTCGTATTTGCAAGAAAAAGTCAGAATTGTGAGACAAAAAAGTCAAAATTGCAAAATGTAAACTTGCATGAATTGTGAGTTTATATTATGAGATATATACTCATAATTGTAAGAAAAAGTCAGAACTGCAAGATATAAATCAGCATTTGCAAGAAAAAAAAGTCAGAATTGCAAGATACAAACTCACATTTGCAAGAAAGAAGCCAAAATTTTGAGAAAAAAAACAGAATTGTGAATATACACACGCATTTGTAAGAAAAAAGTCAGAATTGCGAGATACAAACTCAGATTTGCAAGAAAGAAGCCAGAATTGTGAGACAAAAGTCAGAATTGCAAGATGTAAACCTGCATTTGTAAGAAAAAAACTCAAAATATAAACTCGCATGAATTGTGAGAAAAATATAATTGTGAGAAAAAAGTCATAATTGTGAATATAAACACGCATCTGTAAAAAGAAAACTCTGAATTGCCAGATACAAACTCAGATTTGCAAGAAAGAAGCCAGAATTGTGAGAAAAACTCAGAACAGCAAGAAACAAACTTGCATTTGCAAGAAAAAAGTCAAAATTGTAAGAAAAATACTCAGAATTATGAGAAACAAATTTGCATTTGCAAGAAAGAAGCCAGAATTGTGAGAAAAAAGTCAGAACGGCAAGATATAAACTCATAATTGTAAGAAAAAGCCAGAACTGCAAGATATAAATCAGCATTTGCAAGAAAAAAAAGTCAGAATTGCAAGATACAAACTCACATTTGCAAGAAAGAAGCCAAAATTTTGAGAAAAAAGTCAGAATTGCAAGATGTAAACCTGCATTTGTAAGAAAAAAACTCAGAATTGCAAGAAAAAAAGATCATAATTGTGAGATACAAACTCACATTTGTAATAAAAATCCCCCACATTTCTGACTTTATAACTCATTGCTTGTTTATATTACATTTTTGAGAAGAAGTCAGAATGAGATAAAAACTCACAATTACCTGTTTTTTTTTTTTTTTTTTTAATTATTCAGTGGCGGAAACACACTTAAAAACCTTTTAGAATTCAAAACTTTTTTAACATATCAGTTAAAAGGACTTTTATTTTGGTGGAATTTTACTGAAATACTATAAACTTACGCCCACAAAAATGTTGGAAATTGCGGCGATACTTAAATAAAGTGAACCTAATTGCACATTGCAATCCAAATAACGTTACATTCACAAGCAGATGGAGAGATGGAGTCTGACGCTTATTATGTGAACCAAGAAGCTCTGAAACACTAAAAACTTATTGTTTCATCAACTCACAAACCCCTGTCTGGAAAACCCTGCCTTAAATCAACAGTCACTGGTTCTCCAAAGTCTGATTCAGAGGAAGAAAATCATTTATCTGAGATTTGGGAATGTTGATAAGGGAGAATGATTACTATGAACTGGACTGAGTGTAATTTAATATGAATAATCAGATGTTTGGGCTATAACATGATTTACTCCCTACTTCTACCTCAACAGGAGTAAAGGAGTGTTGGAGACCTTCTCAGGAACTGAAACCAACAAGATCTGGCCTCATGTTCATGCCTTCCTGACTAGGAAAATCCCAGGAAACCAACAGGCTATAGGAAAAGCGTGATTGCACAACAACCTTGAGGACTTTCACCACATCTAAAGTACACTGTTGGACTCGAGCACAAAGCACCTCTGTGGCCTTAAGCAGTCTACTGTATTTGCTGAAGCCTTTGGGGTCACCATCTGGTTTTACACCTTTGTGAGAAAGTTAGTGCCAAACTAAAGATTTATGGTCAAACTAGTCTACTGAACTCTAGCGCTGCCATCTTAACGAAATAAACCCAGCTTGGAGAGTTAGAGAGGTAGGCATGCTAAGATTAATAGTTGACTCCAAAGTTAATCATTTTCAATTTTCCACTTACAAGAAGTGCCCAACCCAAACCATTTTTTTTCTTTTAACTGAAGTGGCTGCAAAGTGTGGGATGCAGCAGCTTTAAAACATTCCTGTTTATTATCCATAACAGCATTTTAATAATAATGTTAAAATTTGTGCATACTAGAGAAGTATTAATTTAAACATGTCTCAGATGAAAGCAGAGCAAAATGATGATTCAAACCTGATTTTTGAATGTTCCACCATTTTTGTGAACCACTGTGGCCTTAATTAGCAAAAACACAGTCTAATTATGAGTCTAATGATTGTGTGGTGATTTTTGTATTGTAGATAATATGAATGAACAGTATTAGAGTTAATATTTTTCTGCATATACAAAATATAGATTTTTAATTGAGAAACGTTTGCACGATACTATAATTCATAAAGGGAAAGAAATTCTATTGTTTGATCAAGATGATGTTTTATAAGTACTTTTGTATTAATAAACCACTGTTGTGTGGCTACGAAGTCCTAGGCCACGAATGAAGTGTTAATTAATTTGTGTATGCATTTAATTTTATGGCACAGTTTGTGAATCACTGAATAAATTGTAGTGACTGAAAACCCTGCTGTTGAATAATGGATGAATTAAGTGTAATGCAAAGCACTGAATTTCAGAAAGCAGGTTGTGAGTTTTCTTAAAGTTTGTTGAAACAACTGCAATAAACACAATGAAGCTTGACTCTTTTTAGTTTTCCATTTGGTAACCAATCATATGAACAGCTCTAGATTTTATGTATGTGTATTAGGGTGTTCCTTATTTTTGGACTTTTGAAATCTTGTACTCTCACCCTCCCAGTCAACTCTCCTTAATGAGAAATGGAAACAAACCAAATTTTGCCGGGATTCGACTACGTTTAGGGTGTGCTCCACAAAGCTGAAATTCTTAATATAGTCCTAATGACAGCACGGAATTAATAATTCTACAAAACCATTAGTAAACTGTGAATTATGATGTTATAAATGAGAACAGCTTTGTGGGTAGCGCGCTGACATGTAGTGCTGTTGCGTTTCAGGTGTCCCGAGTTCAAGTCCCAGCTCGCGGACCTAGGAATGAACACTCGTAATGAAGAAGTTACCAGTGTTCTACCATTGTTGTGACATGCTGTCAAGTATGGCAACCCATACTCAGAATTTGTGTTCTGCATTTAACCCATCCATGTGTTGTCATAGCAACGTGATACTTTCTTTTTCCTTTTCCGTCTTTCCTAATTTTAAAAAAGTAAGTATACAACTCACACATACTTAGTCTTATTTATGTCAAAATAACATAAAATGGCATGAAAACATGGTCTGTGGGTGTTTCAATGAGCTTTGATGACTGATGATCCGAAAAATTCAAAAATCGTTAATTACTTTATGAGATTCATACTTGCCTTTAAAGGAACACTCCACTTTTTTTTAAAGGCTCATTTTCCAACTCCCTCAGAGTTAAACAGAGTTTTACCGTTTTCGAATCCATTCATCCGATCTCCGGGTCTGGCTTTAGAAAACGGTAAAACTCCACTGTTTAACTCTAGGGGAGTTGGACAATGAGCCTATTTTCAAAAAAAGTGGAGTGTTCCTTTAATAAACACAATATTAATTACATTGTTAATATAAAATCAATCCTTCTTATTCTGATAGTGTAAGTAATGTTTATGTAACCAAGAAAATGTGACTAGGAAATGGATTTACATTTAATTTTTTTTTTTTTAAAGGACTTTGTCTCCTAATTTCAATATTTTCTCAGCTGCTTTCAAACGTTTGTTTTTACAACAACTTCACATATATTAACTTATTAAGATCATTAAATTTTATGACCAGTGACTTGTGTTCCTTTTGTTCAGTGGACGTGCCCAAAAAGCACGTATCGTACATTTGATCCTTCTTTCATTCTTTCAACCCTGCTTTGTCAACCAAAAAAAGCTCCTCCCTCTAAAAACCACACGTTTTAGGCCAGTTTATTACCTGCAAGTAGTCCAATGTGAATCCCTCACACAAAGAGCACGTTTATAAAATGCTACAAAGATACTTCAATAACAACAAACTGCAAAATAAAAGATTTCAAGTCAGCAATACTGTGGGTCTAAAGATTTAATTGAGGATTTGATCTGATTGCAAGAACTTGCACAATGTCATCACAGCCATCAGTTTATATTACACGAAATGTGGTTCGCTGTATATGGTCGTTGTGCAGTACAAGCAATGCAAACTAGCTGGATGCGATAAGCAAACAGCATCGGCGGTGTTTCAATGCAATTACTGCAATCAATACAAGTCAGTTTGATAGTGAGGCAAAATGGCATCTGAAAGTCTTATTTGTTAGGATAGATCACTCAAAAATGAAAACGGTCATTATTTACTTGCACTCATTTTGTTCCAAACATGACTGTCTTTCTTTAATGGAAAATGCAAGAAGAGAATGCTTCTCGTTTTTGACCACATAATGAAAGCCAATGGGGACCAAATCAGGTCAAATAGATTTAGAGCAACATGAGATTGAGAAATAATGACTTTTGCGTGAACTATACACTATTTGTCACACTTGACCTGCCACACAGAACAGTTTCTTTCATTGTAGGTAACAACATTATATTGCTGCTTTTCATGTCATACTACCAGACCTGCAAATGAGGTCTTATTTCCATCGTGAAGATAGCAAAATGGGAGGTCCTGCTTCGCCTTAGTGTCGTTTGTCTATCTGCAGGAAGCCGCCCGTTATCTGCCGCGTCCACACACAGATGACACATGAAACAGTTCCCAGATAGCAGCTGGAGTTTGAATGTTCAGTGGACGTTGCACATTACAATCCAAAGATGGAGATATGAAACCACACAAAAAGAACATGAGGAAAAAGCTTGATCTTATTATTTTTAAAACCAACTTATGGCAAAAAAAGATTCAAACTATGAGTTTTTCCTTTCCTTTGTATGTACCTTTTCTCACAATGCTAAAACGGAAGAAAAAGTTAGCAACAGAATTGTGCACAAAAATATCAGTGCCTCAAAATACAGTTCCCGATCTCTTTTAAAATACTTTCTCTTTTAAACAAATATAAAGTGCAGCACACATTCAGGCACGGATACGAAAGAAAAGTCTCTGAGCACAGCCCTTGTTTTTCCTGTCCAGTGACCCAAAACTGTTTTCCTAGTGAAGTTTCGTCAGGAACTGATAGTCTCCACTGCTAAGTCTCCATCATTCTCCACTCGTCTGTTTCCGAACTCTCTTCTTTGGAGGCTCGTGGTATATTCGTCCAAAGTCCTGCCTCCAAACAACGCTTCACGTGGTATTCTGCCACCTGTTACGAGAGAAAAAGAGGATATTAATATATAACAGGAAAAAACACTTGCAGATCAGTATGAGAAAAAGGAAGTGAGCTGTATGCTGTTAAAAATGCATATAGTTCACCTAAAAATGTAAATTCTGACATCTTTTATTCACTCTAGGGCAGAAATGATTCCTCAAAGTAACTCTATATACAAAAATCATCAAGGCAGATTACACAGAAAGTTAGAGAATATCAAAGGAAGAGTGCCTGAGCATGATTACAAATGTGATACTGATTTTTCGATGATATTAATATTAAGAGACTTACGTTTTAGACAGCATATTGCCTGTTTTTGCTCTATTTCGCCAACAAATAACCATTACAAACACAACCACACCACTGTTTTGCGTTTTTAAACAACATGATGGTATTTCGTTCTTGAATGAATCACCCGTTAAATGATTCAGTTCAATCGTAATGACTCACTTACTTAACAGTGACTCACTGTCACCTACTGGGGGTTTTGATTTCACATTTAAAGTACCTTCATTTTAAAAATACATGTAAATATCAGTATTCAATGTTTTGTTTAAAATAAAATATTATTTATGCATTTGTAACTGCAAGTAATTGATATATTAGTATTTGCATTTTGAATGTAATTTGGCTAATAAATTCATTAAATGGGTTTAGTTTTCATGGTTATAAATGTATGCAATTTCAGCAATAAAAATGTAAATTTTTCTAAAAAGGAAACAAATTAGTTGTTTATTTTAAGAGACCTATCTTATTTTCTCTTGTATATTTAGTATTGCTCTTTAATACAGAAAATGACTTCTTATCCAATTACTCGATTAATCAATGGAATAATCGGTAGAATACTCGATTACTAAAATAATCGATAGCTACAGCCAATTCACTCATGTTGGTCCAAACCTGTATAAGTTTCTTTCTTGCATTGGACACAAAAGAAGAAACTTTAAAGAATGTTAATGCTGCCCTTTTCCATACAATAAAAGTGAATGGTGACCAAAATCACATTTAAAATTTTAGTAATTAATTTAAAACTACAGACAGTAAAACTGTAAAATATTTAACTTTTAAAACAACTGTTTTCTATTTGAATATTTTTAAAAATGTAATATTAATTTTCAGTATCATTATTCCAGCCGTCGGTGTCACATGATCCTTCAGAAATCATTTAATTATTATTATGCTAAAAAAATAGTTGTACAGGTCAAAGTTTTTGTGAAAACCTTTTCATTTTGGAGCTTGAAGGTCCCTGGTCCCCATTCACTTTCATTATACGCAAAGGAGCAGCATGAACATTCTACGAAACATCTAATTTCATGCTCTACAGAAGAAAATTAGTTATACAGGTTTGGAACAACATTTGGATGAATAAATTGCATCATTTTAATATTTGAGTATATATTTATCTCTTCAACTATCCCGGTATAATCTGCACATCTACTCTTATGCAGATCTACAGGGCAGGAAGAGGGATTATAGGTCAGCCTGGATTCTGATGAATGCAATGCTCTTGCAGATTAAAGCTGTTATGCAATCTTCCTGTGTCCTTTGGCTCTCATTCAGCATGTCTGTGTCAAGTTCAGAGCATGTGCTCTCTTTGTGGTGACACAGTGAAAGTGTTGGAGGAAGTGTTCAAAAACATGCAAAATTTGCTTAACCCCTAAATGTCCCTGAAACATGCCTTAATGTCTTGGTTACACTTTAGACAATGCTGCTTTAGCAAGCACTAAAGCCATAACATTACACCTGAATTGAAGAGTTCAGAACCAAGAATCATTTCTTATTCAGAATTGATTCAGATGGAGCCCTGTGCTAAACTACTGCAACAGCAGCATCATAACACCGCTACTAAAACCACAATAAAAATAGTCAATAAGGAACAGAAATCAAACCAAAACCTAAGTGGTTATAAAGTGCTGCTTGACACGTTCGCATAAATTACAGCATAAAGCTCCAGCATTACCTGTGGGTTCATGCTGCTCAGCACGTTCTGAAGAATCTGCATATCTTGCATCTGGATGCATGTTTTCAGATCCTGCAAATTCAACATTTGACTCATTTTATATAAATTTAAAAGTTTTTGAACAGTACGATTTTTAATGTTTTTTTTTTTTTGTAAGAAGTCTCTTCTGCTCACCAACCCTGCATTTATTTGATCCAAAGTACAGAAAAAAATAAAATTGTGAAATATTTTTGCAATTTAAAATATCTGATTTCTATTTGAATATATTTTAAAATGTAATTTATTCCTGTGATCAAAGCTAAATTTTCAGCATCATTACTCCAGTCCTCAGTGTCTCATGATCCTTCAGAAATTATTATAATATGCTGATTTGCTGTTCAAGTAACATTTCTTCTTATTATTAGAAATTATAGAAATTAATACTTTTATTTAGCAAGGATGCTTTAAATTGATCAAAAGTGATGATAATACATTTATAGTTTTACAAAAGATTTCTATTTCAGATAAATGCTGTTCTTCTGAACTTTATATTCATCAAAGAAACCTGAAAAAAAATTCTACACAGCTCTTTTCAACATAATAATAATAAATGATTTTTTGAGCAGCAAATCAGAATATTAGATTGATTTCTGAAGGATCATGTGACTGGAGAAATGATGCTAAAAATTAAGCTTTAAAATCACAGGAATAAATATATTTTAGCAGAAGAAACGTCTTAAAAAAAAAAAAAAAAAACCCCATTAAAAATCGTACTTGTGTTCGGTGTGTGTGTGTGTGTGTGTGTGTGTGCGCACCTGGTATTTATCATGTTATGGGGACCAAATGTAAATTTTGACCTTGTGGGGACATTTGTGAGGTCCCCATGAGGAAACAGGCTTATAAATCATGCAGAATGAGTTTTTCTGAAAGATGTTTATATAGTCATAAAATAAATTATTTCAAACAGATGCTGTTCTTTTGAAATTTCTAATGAAAGAAAACTGATAGTTGATTGTTGAATGTTTTCAAAATTGGTAATCAGAAATGTTTTTGGAGCAGCAAATCAGCATATCTGAATGATTTCTGAAAGATCATGTGACCCTGAAGACTGGAGTAATGATGCTGAAAATTTACCTTTCATCAGTTATTTCAAACTGTAATAATATTTTACAATATCACTGTCTCTACTGTATTTCTAATCAACATTCTTTCATTCTCAATTAAGTGTGACAATGCATACAAGTCCTGCCAGTGAAATCTCACTGGTCCAAAATCATTTTCTACAGGCCTGTTTACACCTGGTCACTTCATGTGTTTTCTCTGATCAACTAGCTATCCGATTGTGAAAACACCAGGCGTAAATGCCCTCCGGAATGCTGACGAGACAGATTAAATCCGATCGCTCAAATCACTTGATGTGGTGGTCTGGGATGCATTCCAGGCGAAACTGGACAAGGCTACACGACATCAGATATATCACATATGACAGTGCTAATCCAACATGCATTGCAGGAGTAGAGGATTATCTCTAAAGCAAGCTGATGTGCAAAATGCTGCAAATGAAACTAAAAGCAAGCCCCAGATGCTCAACACACAATCATCTTCATTAAAAGTAGTGAGAATAACTCATCTTTCCAATGCTGATGCTGCACTCTCTCCTCTTGCAGTCTTTGTTCTTAAAATTAGCTGATTATGAATAAAATTCAGTGCATATCTGCTGCTTTTGTTGATGTGAACTCTGCTAAATTTGCATATAGTGTGTTTGCTGTGCTTTGGTTGCTTCATACTCATTTTTTTTTTCTGTCTGTGAGGACCACGAAATGACTTGATTACAGGACATAAAAGTGAGACATTCAATTATCTTTCCTACCGGTGGCAAAGACTCCAAAACCTCCTTGGGGTCGAGGCGACGGCCTGGCGGTGTGTTCTGGTGCACTGTATCCTTTGGGGTTTCTCCTTTTGATTTCATGGTATACTCTTTAACCCTTTGCTTAAAGGCGCTGAGTTCTGTGTGGAAGACGTCCAAGTATCCCTCCTGCCCTGCCTTAAGAAACAAGAGCAAAACAAGAAAATTAATCAAAATGCATTCAGTAAAATCTGAGTTAGGTTTATCATATGACATGAATTTCTTCTGTGTTCATATTGCTTAGTTTCCTGGCCTCAGGCTGTCAGTTATGCCATGTCTCTCTCTAGTGGTCACTGACATTATTGCATAACACTCACTCTGACTACTGTAAAACCAGTAATATCGTGAAATATTATTACAAGGTAAGACATTTGATATTTTAAAGGTTTTAAAAGTTTTTCTGCTCATTTTTTTATTTTAATATGTTAAAATGTAATTTATTTCTGTGAAGTAAAGCTGAATTTTCAGCATCATTCCTTCAGAAATCATTCTAATACAGGGCTCTACAGTGGGACCATTTGTGACTGAAAACTACTGCGTGCGACTATGGAAAAATATTTATAAGCACTAGAGCGACTGACCCGATCAACATATTTGTGTTTGTGCTGAGGGAAGCTTCAAAAGTTTCTACGTGTTTTTGCAATGTTGAGTACTGTATCACAGACATATGTTACCATTCCTTTCATTAACAAAGTGTAGAGAGTGTAAATAAGAGATTGATTGTGCAGTGTAGAGAGCTTTTGCTTTATTCAGTATCTTTGTGAGATCGCAATGAACTAATACGACTGACAGCTTTTAATGATTTTTAAGGGAGTTTCTAAATGAGATATTGATTTAATACAACAAACAAACAAAGAAGTTAATATTAAGTGACTTACATTGTCTGACTATAACACTATTGCCTGATTTTGCACTATTAAGTCATCAAAAATAGTTTGAAACAAGTCACAACTGAGCCGCTGCACATCTCAATTTAAACAGCAGTGTTTTGTTTATGAATGAACATGTTTTTAAACGAATCTAGTGAGTCAATGATTCAATTTTCCATTCATAAAGACAGTCACTTGCTTTATTCCTGAATGAATCAGCCGTTTGAACGAATCAAATGAATGAATGATTCAGTAATTAAATCAGTTGCTGTCACCTACTGGCAGTTTTAGTTTCATTTATCTTTTCAGTTATTTAAATCATGTAATATTTCTATATTCAAAATTTTATATTTAAAAAATTAATCTCAACATGAATTTATGAATTTGATTGCACTCATGCCACCTCTGAGCCTCATTAGACATGAAAATACACCTACAAGCCACTTTTGTGTTCATCTGTGCCATCCTTGTAGTACAAATTAATTTTGTTAATTAAAACTGATTTCATTTGATTGGTAACTTATTCTTATTCTACTTGTTCTTATTCTGTTGTTTTAATTAGACATTTTAAAAAGCTTATAAAATATAACAATAAAAAAATTGACATAATAGATGACATACTTTTAATAAAGTTAAAAAAAAATGCCATTACAAAGGTAAAAACAAAATTCCACTGTAAATCACTTTAACATGGTTAACAATTTGTTTGATTATTGATAGAAAGTGCTCCTAAAATTTGGACTGTGCTCCTAAATTTTTTAAGTTAGGAGCACAAGTGCTCCTAAAAAGAAAAGTATGCGAAGAGCCCTGTAATATGCTGATTTGCTGTTCAAAAAACATTTCTGATTATAATTAATGTTGAAAACAGTTGTGCTGCTTCATATTTCTATAGAAATCGCAATATACTACCATTCAAAAGTTGAATAGTAAAAAAGTAATAGGGGTAAATTTTTCATTAAAAAAAAATTAATAAATACAATTATTTTGCATTATACTGACATTAATAATGTTACAAAAGACTTCTATTTCACCAAAGAATCATTAAAATAGCTTCCAAAAATGTTAAGCAGTAGCAACGGTTTTCAACGTTAATAATGAGAATCATTATTAATTGAGCACCAGTAATAACTGCTAATAAATGAGCAGCATATCAGCATATTTGAATGATTTCTGAAGACTGAAGAAATTATGAAAATTCAGCTTTTCGTCACAGGAATAAATTACATTTTACAATACATCACGATAGAAAACAGCTATTTTAAATTGTAATAATATTTCATAATATTACTATTTTTATTGTATTTTTGATCAAATAAATTCAGCCTTGGTGAGCATTCCTTCAAAAACATTAAAAACAAAAAAAAACCTAATTTGGTCCAAACCTTTGACCAGTAGTGCATTTTTGCATATAACATGAGGACTATTTTTACTTTATTGTATCTCACTGGCTAAATAACTCAGGTACACTAATAGATGTGAAAAGTGCAGCAGTGGTTGAACGTGATCTCTGCAGCATTGCAGTACACTGCAGATGTGAGTCTTACTTTGGCTTTCTGAAAGAACTGACGGAAACAGCCTCTTGGGTCTTGCTGAGAGTTGCGAGCCATTTCCAGAATAAACTGCATGACGACTGCCTGATGAGCCACCTGCTCCATTAAGGCCTCTTTCTGCAGAACATCCAGACTTTCAGTATCAGCAGTAGGTCACGTAGGGACACAGTATACATACAACAGAAATAGTATTTTATTCTGAACATGACCAGAAAGAGCACTCACCTGTTCTCCCTGTAGACGGAAGCACCACAGGATCAGGTAATTGGCCGTTTCTTCACAGATGAGGTGGTGGTACTCTGCTAGAAAGCGCTGACTATCATCCCACCTCCTTAACATACCTGTCCAATCAGAACACAGATAACAAGCTCTATTAAAATGAACCTCCATTGACAGACATTTAAATCAAGCTTCATGACTTACCAAAATGTTTCAAGAGTTGTTCATTACGCTGGACGAAGCTTATGTTCTTATCGTGATCTGACTCATTAGGCCAAGACTGTGAACTGTTTATGATACTCTAGGAAACAACAAGAAAAGGGGCATCAGCAATCTACACATGAACAATTATTAGTGTGCTAAATTCAGATTTTGTCCAAGGACATCTGCCATTCCGAAATCATCATAGGCCTCTAAAGGGGAAATTCTGTTGTATGCTTTATTTTTAGACTCAGAGCTCAGTGGAATGTATCTTACAATGCATTGATAAGTATGACATGAACACCAAATGACTTTTCTAGAGTGCTGATATGAGATACCTTGTCAAACACATCCCGGCTGGACTCGGGACACAGAGTGGGGCTCCGTCCCAGCATCCTCTCTTTATGTCTCCACTCCTGTTCGGTCTGTGAGAGCTCTGCGGAGGAGGCCAGGGCTCTGGCGTGCTCCTGCTCCACAGACTCTGAGCTGTGGAGCTCCAAACCGCAGAGCTGGTTCTGCGCCTCGGCCAGCTGCCACTGCGACGCGATGGAGGCCTTCACACAGCGCTGCTGACTCAGGCACAGAGACGCCATGCTCTCCGCACTGGGCTGTGATGGGATGCAGAGAGATAACGGTCACAAAGCCTTGAACAAATCAAATCAGTCTCAGGGCTCTACAGTGTGGCTATTTCAGTTGCATTTGCGACAAAAAGCACTGCGTGCGACTATGAAAAAATATTTAGGAGCACCATGTGTGACTGACCCGATCAGCATATTTGTGTTTGCTCTGGGGGGAGCTTCAAAGGTTTCTACGTGTTTTTGCAACACTGAGTAATGCATCACAGACATATCTCATCAATCCTTTCATAAACAAAGTTTAGAGAGAGTGTAAATAAGAGACTGATTGTGCAGTGTAGAGAGCCGCGTTGATTATAATGGAATTTTGTGAGATGTAATGAACTAAGATGAGTCGCAGCTTTTAAATGAGATTTTGATTTTGTAAATGAGATATTGATTTAATACAACAGTTAAATAAACAAGAACTTAATATTAAGTGACTTACATTGTCTGACTATAACACTATTGGCTGGTTTCCTAGTCAAAAATAGTTTGAAACAAGTCACAACTGAGCTGCTTTGCATCTCTAAACACAGCAGTGTTTTGTTTATGAATAAATTTGAGTTTTTAAACAAATCTAGTGAGTCAATGATTCAAATTCTCATTCGTAAAGGCTTTATTCCTGAATGAATCATCCATTTGAACAAATCAAATGAATGAATGATTCAGTAATTAAATTAGTGACTTGCTGCCACCTACTGGCAGTTTTAGTTGCAATTTTATCTTTTCAGTTATTTAAATCATTCAGTATTTCTGTATTTTATATTTAAAACATTAATCTCAACATGAATTTATGAATTTTATTGCACTCATGCAACCTCTGAGTACCATTAAACATGAAAATACACCTACAAGCCACTTTTGTGTTATTCTGTGCTACTTCTGTAGTACAAATTAATTTAGTTAATACTGATTTTCAATATTCTTATTGTACTTGCTCTTATTCTGTTGTTTTAATTAGAAATTTTAAAAAGGTTATAAAACATACATTTTAATAAAAGGTTTAATTTTCATAAAAGCTTACATACTTATAATAAAGTTAGAAACATGCCATTACAAAGGTAAAAACTAAATTCCCCTGTAAATCACTTTAAGCAGTCAAATATCACCTTGTAATGGGAAGCTAATTTTTTGATCAGATTTTTTGATTATTGATTAGAAGGTGCTCCTAAAAATTTGATTGTGTTTCTAAATTTAAGTTAGGTGCACAAGTGAAGCACAAGAAAAGTAAGCGTAGAGCCCTGCCTCAATGACAGAGACATTACAAATTTAGTTGCACTGAACTTTTAACCATCAGTGATGCTGATTTTCCAGCTGTTGCCGGTGCACTCACATGCACTTAAAATACTCCGTCATTTTTGCTCATACAGATAAAAATAATACATCTTTCGAATCTGTAAAGACTCTACGTTTATTTGTGTGCACCTGAATAACAACAAAACGCGCTTTTGTAAAATAACTGTGCTGTCTGGGTCTCTGTGAACTTGAGTGCGAAACTTCAAGACTCTGTGTATACTTGACTTACAGACATGAAAAATGTATCTATAGAGAGTTCAATGTCTACTTTTAAATGAACCAATTCAAACAGAAAGCAAATATTCTCCGATTGTGTAATCCATATTAAACATGCATACAGGCATATCCACTACTGCGGAGATGACAAGTCAGTGTCACCGAAACAGTGTTCCCTGACATAATTATTATATCTGCCGGTGCGCTATTGCAAGCTATTTTTGTGTGCCCTTGAGCGCTTTTTAGGCTATGTAGGCAATTAAAGGCTTATTATGATGATGTACATGGTTTTTTAATAATGCTTGATATGAACGACTACTAGTCCACCTGAAAAATAGTTGAAGGCAGCCCTAAAAAACAGTAATATTGTGATTAAATGCAGCTTTGGTGAGCATATGAGACTTCCTACATATACTTATAGAGACTTCAGGGTCACATTTTATATTTAAATAGCACATAACAATCCTCTAAAACTGTTTTTTTTTAGGTCTGGTGTCCTGCAGAGTTTAGCTCCAACTTGCCTCAACACAACTGCTGGGAACTTTCTAGTAAGCCTAGTAAGAGCTTGATTAGCTGGTTCAGGTGTGTCTAATTGTGGTTGGAGCTAAACTCTGAAGGACACTGGTCCTCCAGGACCGAGTTTGGGCACCCCTGCTCTAAAAGAATACATTTTATGTAACACTAGTATGTCTTCAATAAGAATCTTGATATAACTAGTGATGTTAGTAAGCTAGTTTGCAAGTTTTACTTTATATATGCTTTAATTAGAGCAACATTTAGCCAGAAAAAAAATGTGTATTATTTTACACATTTACATGCTTGGATATCATCATTTTTTAAATTAATTTTATCAAATATTTTTAGAGATTGGTGTTACAATTTGTCATCATTCACCATTTTTCCCTATGCATGTGTCAGCCTTTAAAAACAACAGATAACCCTGGATCAACCTTTTTCAAAACACCTCTAAATATATATATATAACCCTGGACCACAAAACCAGTCATAAGTAGCACAGGTATATTTGTAGCAATAGCCAACAATACATTGTATGGGTCAAAATTATTGATTTTTCCTTCATGCCAAAAATCATTAGGATATTAAGTAAAGATCATGCTCCATAAAGATACTTCGATTCCAGATTTTCAAAAGTTGTATCTTGGACAAATATTGTCCTACAGTACAGGTGCATCTCCAAAAATTAGAATATCATGAAAAAGTTCTCTTTTTTTTGGTAACTTATTTCAAAAACTGAAACTTTAATATATTCTAGATTCATAACATGTAAAGTGAAACATTTCAAAAGTTTTTTTGTTTTTCATTTTGATGATCAGAGCTTACAGCTCATAAACGTTAAAAATCCGGTATCTCAAAATATTAGAATATTTCCTAAGGTCAATCAAAAAACAGATTTACAAAACAGAAAAGTTCAAGTTCTTTAAAGTATGTTTATTTATGCACTCAATACTTGGTCGGCAGAACAAATTACAGCAAATTACTTGCTCGTAGCACGAATTACAGCATCAGTGAGGTGTGGCATGGAAGCGATCAGCCTGTGGCACTGCTGAGGCACTACTGAACCTTCAGATCATCTGTATATTGTTGAATCGATTGCATCTCATCTTTCTCTTGAAAATATCCCATAGATTCTCAATGGGTTCAGGTCAGGCATGATGGCTGGCCAATCAAGCACAGTAACATCATGGTCAGCAAACCACTTGGAAGTGGTTTTGGCACTGTGGGAAAGGAAATCAGCATCTCTATAAAGCTTGTCAGCAGATGGAAGCATAAAAGGCTCCAAAATCTCCTGGTAGATGGCTGCATTGACTTTGGACTTGATAAAACACAGTGGACCAACACCAGCAGACGTCACGGCACCCTAAATTATCACTGACTTTAGAAACTTCACACTGGACTTCAAGCAGTTTGGATTCTGTGCCTCTCCAGTCTTCCTTGATTTCTGGAACATGAAATTCAAAATTTACTTTTATCTGAAAAGAGGACTTTGGACCACTCAGCAACAGTTCATTTTCTCCTTAGCCCAAGTAAGATGCTTCTGATGTTGTTTCTGTTTCAGAAGTGGCTTGGTAGCCCTTTTCCTGAAGACGTCTGGGCATGGTGACTCTTGATACACTGACTCCAGCTTCATTCTACTCCTTGTGAAGCTCTCCCAAGTGTTTGAATCAGCTTTGCTTGACAGTTTTCTCAAGCTTGCGACCATCCTTGTTGCATGTGCACCTCTTCCTACCCAATTTCTTCCTTCCAGTCAACTTTGCATTTAATATGCTTTGATACAGCACTCTGTAAAGAGCAACCCCTTTCAGTAATGACCTTCTGTGACTTACTCTCTTTGTGGAGGATGTCAGTGATTGTCTTCTAGACCATTGCCAAGCCAGCAGTCTTTTCCATTATTGTGGTTTCAAAGAACAAGAGACCTGGAATTTATACTGTAGGGATGGACATTTAATGAAACTCAAATGTAAATATTCTAATATTTTGAGATACTGGATTTTTGACTTTCATGAGCTGTAAGCTCTTTTCATCAAAATTAAAACAAAAAAAACTTTTGAAATGTTTACATGTAATGAATCTAGAATATATGAAAGTTTCACTTTTCGAAATAAGTTACAAACAAAAAATGAACTTTTTACTATATTCTAATTTTTTGAGATGCACCTGTATATTGTCCAGGGTCACACACACACACACACACACACAGTGATATAATGTTCCAGCAAGTCAGTTTGATCTCTTACCAAAAAATAATGTCAGAATTATTCAGTAAAATAAAATTGTTTTGCAAAAAATGAGTACACCCTCTTGAAAGCTAGAAAATAAAACTATGAAAATTGATGCACAGGCAAAAATGTTGAACCAAAACATTTAAGGATGAGTAATTTCTTGACAATTAAACGTGTTATATAACTCACTGAATCATGCTCAGACTTAAGGCTGACAACAGTTGAAGCACTTGAGAGGGAAATGTCAGAAGACTTATTTCTTAGCACAAAAGAGGACAATAATCCAAGAGGAATGCCAAATTGTTGTTTTAAATGTGAAAATAAAGCAAAAGTAACACTCAAAACAATGGCCCCCGAAATAATCAAGCCTTCACTTTAAGCTTTCATTTAACATAAGCGATTTATTTTGCTAGAAAAAGAGCGGGAGCAAGTGTCTCAGACTTGGAAAAAAAATTTACCAAAAGATTGAGTTTCATCTCATACAGTAAGATGTGCAGAAGTGGCATTGCTTGGACTTTGTCCACACCAAAATTACCTAATATAACCAACGCAAAATAAACTCATTTAGGCTTTTGCAAGGCATGTATTTACTAAATATAGACCTCTGGGAATCCATACTCTGGTCTCATGAGACTAAGTCAATCATTTCAGATCTAACAGCATCCAAAATCATATGGTGTTGCTCGAGGAGTACAGTGAGAAGGTCCTGCTTCCCACAGTGAAGTTCAGTGGTAGTAATGCTCTTACATATGGATGCATGAGTGCTAAAGGTGTGAGGGAGTTGTGCTTTATCAATGACTATATACAGTCTCCCACTGAAGGGCGTTTAAAGAGATTGTCCTTCAGGAGCTAAACAAGATAGATGTGACAATTTGTCATGAACTTATACACTGAATTAGGGGTGGGCGATATAACCAAAATCTTCTATCACGGTAGAAGCAATTTTCTACCTCGATAACGATATATATCACAATATAGTAATTTGTATCTGAAAATGCATAAATAAAAATTCAAACACAAAGAAACTGTTTTATATAATGTAATTTTATTTAAACTGCGAATTGCAGCATTACTTTAAGTTAAAAAACAACCATACTGTTTACTGCAAGTGTATCGTCAGACTCATATCTGGCTGCGTTGAGCGGCTCGTCCACAGATCTGTAGTCGTTGCGAAGTGAGCGACATCACGAAGCTCATTTTCCACTTCGCTACGGCAAGACATGTATAAACTTGGCAACTCCACTTGGTGAAAATATTTGCGGCTTGGCATTACGTATCTCGCATCCAGTGTTTTCACCAAAGCTTTAAACCCCTCCTTTTCAACTGTGTGAATAGGTGCCATGTCTTTGCAAATGTGCGTTGTAATAGCACGCGTTATGTCTAACCATCTTTGAGATTTCTTGTTGTAGGGAATTGCATTTGCGAAAGACGCCGTTAAGGAAGTTTGTACGGGATTTTTGGGCTTGCAAGCGCTCTGTGATGATGTAGATGAGTGGGCTGAGGTTTGCCGCATTTTTTGACTTTGGCCATATTCGTTTGGATGCTTGGATTTGAGATGATAGAAAAGGTTTGACGTGTTTCCACCGCTTGCTAAAACAGTGCTCTTGCATACCTTGCAAATCACGTTCGTCTCATTCGTATCACTTTTCCTATACCCAAACCAATTCCACACCACAGACGATGCACCTTTTTTCTTTACAATCTCCTCGTTGTTGGTTTCGTCACATGTAAGCGAACTCACCGCTGCTGCACGTCTTCTTCCATTGTCGAAGTGAATGTGTACTGCGTGGTTACGTAACGTGCAACGTCACGTGATCCCAATCGCGATTAAGACGATAGACCAAAATCTCTATCGGTTGACAAATTTCTACCGGTTAATGGACCTTTATCACGCCGGAATTGAACACCGGAAGCGCTTGTCGAAGCAGTGTAATTCTTCCGGTTATGTATATTTTCAATATGCTGTAATCACTAGTTGAATAAAAGCCTGTTAAAATGAGCATCTGCAGGATGATTTCAAACTCCGGACATTTTCAGAGACAGGCGAAGAAATATTCTGATGATCACTGTGCACAGAATTTTCCAAACGCAACGGAACTTGTAGTTTTAATCGAACGTACCGATCTGAGAAACCCATGGCTCAAAAACATGCGTGACATGCGTGTGTGAGACCTGATGAATAAGATCAGAATCAACATGTTTATTCATTTGTATTAAATTTTAGTCTTTATTCTGTCATTTTTCATTCACAGTCATTTCACTGTGTGTAATTCACGTTTATGCCGAAATTCTTAATTAATACTCAAATCACGCTGTCAACGCATTATACTGTCTAAGATTAATTAGCTAAAATGTTCAACATTGTTATTTCTTTAAGGCAACGCCTGCGCATTCATTCATCAATTTTAATACCGCTCTTATGAAAATTAACCACGGTATGTGTAGTAAAACTATGGCAATACAAATGGAAATCAGTCCACGGAAAAAATAAAAATATAACATGGTTACTACATTTACTATAGTAAATCCATGGTTCATTTTGTAAGGGGGTTTATTTAAAATGTATTTTAGTGTAAACAGGTATAAAATATGATGAGAAAGACATTGTTAATGAGAAGACGAAAATGACTGCAGCAGATTAAATTTATTTATTAATCAGAATGCACATTTGAAAGAGAAATATATTAATAGGAACATTTCAGCAGGTGATATGAGATGTAGGCCTAAACATCCTCAGTTTTGAAATGCATACTCCACGCGGACGTGCTCCCGCGTAATATTTTAGAAGGACCTT